>NW_027466538.1:202500-205000 GCF_050575085.1 Anarhichas minor | reverse complement strand
CCGAGCCGGTGGAGGATTCGGATTTACAGGGAGACGACGACTGGACCGCCGACTCGAATTCTTTCCTCACATTTGCGGACCGTCTGCTGTCCAGCGAGAGAGCATAGAACCGGTCGGCCGTGTCTGTATTGTGGCACATGAAGTCAGTGATCTGCTTCCTCACCCCGGATCCGTGGCACGTCTTTGCCTGGAAACAGTAGAGCAGAGGACACCAAACGTTAGGAAAGCCAATGTATTGTAACAAAGCACCAGTGGGAGGTCGACTGACTGACAGACAAAATAAACTCACATGTGCAGACACTGCGGTCCTGATATCGATGAAGGTGGGCCGGCCGGGCAGACCCATCTCGGCCCAGGACGTCTGCATGTGCTGGACAAGGTTTTTAACGGGGCCCTTCCCCGCCGTGATCAGCAACCGGTTAGTCTGCGGATTGAGGTCATTGCGAAGCCGCATCCATCTCTCCAACCAGCTGAACTCGTCCGGGTGGAGGAACACTTGAGCGGGGCCAAAATCGCGGTTCGTCTTGTGGTCTCTGACCTGCAATACACAGCCGGCAAACGCCATCAAACATTTGAAACGCAGCACACCAGATTGCAGGCTAACTTTAGAGTGAGTGCAGCCCCGGTACTTACAGCGATGACGAAGCCTGCGTCCTTGTCGGTTCTCTTCTCGGACGCATCCATGACCTCATCTATGGTCATGTTCGTCAGCACGCCGGGTCTGTGGCCATAGACGGAGGCCACAAACACGGAGAAAAACCCGTAAAAGGTGTAGCGGAGAGAAGCGACGCAACCCACGGCCTCCATTTCGTCTGCAGAGGGGACAGGGGGAGAGAAAAAGGGACGGTTAGCTGCTTGTAAAGAGACCGGTGTTAGTCAGGTGCAGACGGTCCTACTGGCTTACCCAGTATCAGCGGGATCCTGGCTTTCGCCTTAGCCTGACACACGCGCAGGCTTCTTTTCGGCAGAAGCTGCGACATCTTCGTGTCCTTCACCTTCATCCGGTGGAGCAACACGGGCTTATGCAGTTGATCGAGGCTGGCTTTCACAGCCCGCACAATTGTCGTGCGTTGGCCCATGGTCAGTCTGCTGCCCTTGGGTGGGGCCTCCTTCAAGTACTGCACGAAGTGGTAAATGTTGTGCAGGTAACAGCTGGCAGTGGTGACCTGCATGCCAGCTTCTCCGAGGTGATCCGCATAGCTGCAGAGACAGAAGCACCACAATGTCACACAGATACAGTGGGAGTCTGGGCCGCGATCACCAGGAGGCTGCATCTCCTCTCCCTTTCACCCCTCCCAGAACATGCACCCCCGAGCCTGGGCTTTGAAACCTCACCTCATTATGCCATCGACGTTGTCCAGGAAGCACCAGTCCCACAGCATCGTCTCTCCGTACGCAAGGTAGAAGATGAAGGTTTTTATCCGGCTCAGTTTGGAGTACGCGTTCTCTTGATTCTTGCTGCTGCCATGCATCCCCCCGTGCAGTTTGGTGTATTGCTCCAAATACCGACCTGTGAGTGAGAAATGACGGTTTAATTTAACACGTTTGAACACCACCACACAGACACACACAGACAGACACAAGTTACCGCGGTCCTTACTTATCTCCTTTGGAAGTGGAATTTCCCCCGACTTACAGGACCTGCCCTGCTGCCCGAGGAGTGATTGCAAGGTTGGGCGTGCAGCTCGCTTCGCACCACCCGACTTCTCTGCCACATCTACCTCCGCGTGACTTGGCCCCGCCGCCTCATCCATCTCCTCCGCCGCCACCACCCTACTCGGCCCTGCCTCGGCTTCGCCCGACTGCTGTTTACTCTGGCGGAGCTCCCGTCGCAGGACCCCTTGTAAGATAGTCAAAGTCCTCTGCAAGTCTCTTTCGACCACTTGCAGCCTGTGTCCTGAGCGCTTCAGTTTCTCACTCATCTCGATGCATTGAGGCCGGGGGCACCGATGCTGCTGCTGCTGCTGCTGCTGCTGCTGCTGCTGGTAATCAGGCTCCTCCGGCAGGTGGTGGAGGTACGGCCCCGTGGCCATCGGAACCGGAGGGTTCGTGGCCCTCAGCGCGGACAGGAGACGCACCGTCACCTCTCGCTTGACTTCGTGCAGCTTCGACGCAGCATCCGCGGCAGGGTGACTGCTGACGAGATGCCTGTCCAGCCTTGTGCCGTGATAGGAGCAGCCCGAGACTGGACAAGGCTCGCATCGAATGTTCACTCTTCCCGTCGACATGCTCAGCAACAGTCTCCTCTCGGTCTCGTTCCTGACCAGGTGAGCCTTACTCAGGTGCCGCGACAGGGCAGCCCACGTGTCGCCGCACTCCGGGCAACGGTTGCCTTGTTTGGTCGGTGGCATTTCTGAACGCTGATAAAACGCCTCCGGAGCGAGCGAGCGAGCAAACAGGGAAGAAATAACGGTTGAAAGTGCGTCCGGCAGACGAAAGAACACGACTCACCTCCGCGGAGAGAGGACAAAGAGAGTGTTGCAGCAGCTGGGCGGCCAAG
>NW_027466538.1:165000-185000 GCF_050575085.1 Anarhichas minor | reverse complement strand
TATTATTGGAATGTTAATTAATGAACTGGTTTAGTTTCGTTAACGTTTTAAAATTGACCTACTGTTGTAGGTTTTAAAGAACTATGTGTTGGAGACAAACTTGCTTACGGCCATACCTCTCTGTTCGCTCCCGATCTCGTCCGATCTCGGAAGATAAGCAGAGTCGGGCCTGGTTAGTACTTGAATGGGAGACCGCCTGGGAATACCAGGTGCTGTAAGTTTTTTCACTTCTCTCTCCAAAAGGCAGAGGACACTGCTGCTTTTTCACTTGAGAAATATGTGAGAAAAAGGCAAGATTGAAGAAGAAATGTATACAAAGATGTGGGTCACGGTAAAAAGGGAAACAGAATCAATCAATATATCAATATTTTCTTATAATTGGAATGTTAATTAACGAACTGGTTTAGTTTCGTTAACGTTTTAAAATTGACCTACTGTTGTAGGTTTTAAAGAACTATGTGTTGGAGACAAACTTGCTTACGGCCATACCTCTCTGTTCGCGCCCGATCTCGTCCGATCTCGGAAGCTAAGCAGAGTCGGGCCTGGTTAGTACTTGAATGGGAGACCGCCTGGGAATACCAGGTGCTGTAAGTTTTTTCACTTCTCTCTCCAAAAGGCAGAGGACACTGCTGCTTTTTCACTTGAGAAATATGTGAGAAAAAGGCAAGATTGAAGAAGAAATGTATACAAAGATGTGGGTCACGGTAAAAAGGGAAACAGAATCAATCAATATATCAATATTTTCTTATTATTGGAATGTTAATTAACGAACTGGTTTAGTTTCGTTAACGTTTTAAAATTGACCTACTGTTGTAGGTTTTAAAGAACTATGTGTTGGAGACAAACTTGCTTACGGCCATACCTCTCTGTTCGCGCCCGATCTCGTCCGATCTCGGAAGCTAAGCAGAGTCGGGCCTGGTTAGTACTTGAATGGGAGACCGCCTGGGAATACCAGGTGCTGTAAGTTTTTTCACTTCTCTCTCCAAAAGGCAGAGGACACTGCTGCTTTTTCACTTGAGAAATATGTGAGAAAAAGGCAAGATTGAAGAAGAGATGCATACAAAGATGTGGGTAACGGTAAAAAGGGAAACAGAATCAATCAATATATCAATATTTTCTTATTATTGGAATGTTAATTAATGAACTGGTTTAGTTTCGTTAACGTTTTAAAATTGACCTACTGTTGTAGGTTTTAAAGAACTATGTGTTGGAGACAAACTTGCTTACGGCCATACCTCTCTGTTCGCTCCCGATCTCGTCCGATCTCGGAAGATAAGCAGAGTCGGGCCTGGTTAGTACTTGAATGGGAGACCGCCTGGGAATACCAGGTGCTGTAAGTTTTTTCACTTCTCTCTCCAAAAGGCAGAGGACACTGCTGCTTTTTCACTTGAGAAATATGTGAGAAAAAGGCAAGATTGAAGAAGAGATGCATACAAAGATGTGGGTAACGGTAAAAAGGGAAACAGAATCAATCAATATATCAATATTTTCTTATTATTGGAATGTTAATTAATGAACTGGTTTAGTTTCGTTAACGTTTTAAAATTGACCTACTGTTGTAGGTTTTAAAGAACTATGTGTTGGAGACAAACTTGCTTACGGCCATACCTCTCTGTTCGCTCCCGATCTCGTCCGATCTCGGAAGATAAGCAGAGTCGGGCCTGGTTAGTACTTGATTGGGAGACCGCCTGGGAATACCAGGTGCTGTAAGTTTTTTCACTTCTCTCTCCAAAAGGCAGAGGACACTGCTGCTTTTTCACTTGAGAAATATGTGAGAAAAAGGCAAGATTGAAGAAGAGATGCATACAAAGATGTGGGTAACGGTAAAAAGGGAAACAGAATCAATCAATATATCAATATTTTCTTATTATTGGAATGTTAATTAATGAACTGGTTTAGTTTCGTTAACGTTTTAAAATTGACCTACTGTTGTAGGTTTTAAAGAACTATGTGTTGGAGACAAACTTGCTTACGGCCATACCTCTCTGTTCGCTCCCGATCTCGTCCGATCTCGGAAGATAAGCAGAGTCGGGCCTGGTTAGTACTTGAATGGGAGACCGCCTGGGAATACCAGGTGCTGTAAGTTTTTTCACTTCTCTCTCCAAAAGGCAGAGGACACTGCTGCTTTTTCACTTGAGAAATATGTGAGAAAAAGGCAAGATTGAAGAAGAGATGCATACAAAGATGTGGGTAACGGTAAAAAGGGAAACAGAATCAATCAATATATCAATATTTTCTTATTATTGGAATGTTAATTAATGAACTGGTTTAGTTTCGTTAACGTTTTAAAATTGACCTACTGTTGTAGGTTTTAAAGAACTATGTGTTGGAGACAAACTTGCTTACGGCCATACCTCTCTGTTCGCTCCCGATCTCGTCCGATCTCGGAAGATAAGCAGAGTCGGGCCTGGGAATACCAGGTGCTGTAAGTTTTTTCACTTCTCTCTCCAAAAGGCAGAGGACACTGCTGCTTTTTCACTTGAGAAATATGAGAAACAGGCAAGATTGAAGAAGAGATGCATACAAAGATGTGGGTAACGGTAAAAAGGGAAACAGAATCAATCAATATATCAATATTTTCTTATTATTGGAATGTTAATTAATGAACTGGTTTAGTTTCGTTAACGTTTTAAAATTGACCTACTGTTGTAGGTTTTAAAGAACTATGTGTTGGAGACAAACTTGCTTACGGCCATACCTCTCTGATCCCACGAGAGCACGTTGAGATCACGCGTGAGTTTGGTGAACCAGGAAGGCCTACGTGGCATATGGTGGAGGTAGTTTTTCCTCCTCTCCTTTTTTCTTTCCTTTTTGGTATTTTCCATGCGGAAAAAGACTAAGTTAGTTTAGTTTATTTTTGTTTCCCCCAACTCACTGTGTTGGGGGACGCTTCTGGTTTTTCATCCCCCTAAATAGGGGCGTTTTTTGTTTACAACATGACGGACCTAAATGACAAG
Source organism: Anarhichas minor (assembly GCF_050575085.1). NCBI lineage: Eukaryota > Metazoa > Chordata > Actinopteri > Perciformes > Anarhichadidae > Anarhichas > Anarhichas minor. The sequence continues at coordinate 182,043 of NW_027466538.1, read as the reverse complement.
CAGACTCGGAACGGAGAAACGACAATTCAAACGGACAATGGACTAAAAAAGGATGATTTAATGATAGTTGAAAATGAAGACAGAGGGAGAAATAACATGAAGCTAACGCTGAGTGTGGAGCTGGAGGGTGCAGAAGATATAAGTGCAATGCAGCTTATGAAATGCGTGAGAGAGCTGTGCGGAGGTCTGATGGCGTGCCGCTGTATTGGAGATAAGAAGTATGAGCTAACAATGAGCCATATTAAAGGGAAGGAGAAACTTTTGGAAGGTTTCAAGATCGGGGAGACCAGAGTCCACGCCAGGGAGCTGAACAATGACGAGCTGGTGGTGTCCTTCCTAAACCTGCCATACTACACGGAGGAGAGAGAGATCCTGGACAAGCTGGAGTGCTGGGGAGTGTCGGCGGCCTCCACGATCAGGAGGAGGATGTGGCCCGGAAACAAGGTAGCAGATGGAACAATGTTCTTAAAAGTAAAATTTAATGACCAGGTCCAGTCCCTGCCGTATTCAACGAAATTCAGTACGGCGCTAGGAGCAGAATATTTCCGGGTTTTACATGACAAACAGACTAAAGTATGTAGGATGTGTATACAGCCGGGGCATATACTTAGGGATTGCCCGGACTTTCTGTGCCACAAGTGTGGGGTGCAAGGGCATTTTGCCAGAGAGTGTGTAAAGGGGAAAAAAAAATGCAGTCTATGTTATAATAATATGGAGGAATGTGTGTGCAATATAAGCGGAAATGAAGAGGAAAGCACAACAAATGATATAAGTGGAAAAGAAACCGAAGGAGAAGAGAGAGGGGATGGTGATGAGAGTGGAGAGAGCGTAATGTCAGACGAGAGTGACGGAGAAATGGCCACAGAGGCAGATGTAAGTGTGGACTTAGCGGTGGGTAAGGGCGGTGCAGGCGAGCTGAATAAAATACCGGGTCCAAGCCCTGGGGAAAAGGAGAAAGCAAAGCTGAAAAGTAATACAGCTGGGAAAAAGGGGAAAGAGCTCGAAAAAAGGGCTGAAATCCCGGAAAACCCTCCTAATGCTGAGCTAATAAGACTTGGGACCGCACCCGACACTGCGGCCACACCAGAGCCTGAGAGGAGGCAGGTGGAAACCTCAAATACGCTCTCCCAGACAGTAGATGGATCGGATTCGGACATGGACATCACAAAAGTTAATGAAGTTAGGAAAAGGCAAAATGATTGGCAAGTGAAAAATAAATCAAAGAAAACCAAAGGGAAAAAATAATAAATGAGAGCTTTCCTCTTTATGATGCTTTTTACGGCCACCTTCCAAATAACCTCACTAAATGTGAATGGACTGAGGAATAAAAATAAAATGCATTCAATCTTAAACCACTTAAAAACAGAAATAATATGTCTACAAGAGACAAGATGGGATGAGAACTACAAAAATCAAGATTTAAAACAGTGGGAGGGTGATGTATATATAAATAATGGGACCAGTAAGTCGTGTGGTGTGGCAGTGTTAATGAAAAAAAATACTTTTAATAATATAAAAGTATTTTATAAAGATGAAGAAGGAAGGATAATAATAATAGATTTTGAGAATAATGGGATAATTTATAGATTAATAAATATATATGCACCAAACAATGAATGCAAAAGAATAGATTTTTTTAAGGAAATAGGAAATGAATGTAATATAAATACAATAATTATGGGTGACTTTAATGTGGCCTTAGATGAAAAGGATGTATCAAAGAATAACACGTTTAAAAATGATGCAAGTAGAAGGATAATAAAGAAGATAATGATACAAAATAATATGATAGACATATTTAGTGTTTTTAACAGAGGGAAAAATGGCTTCTCAAGGAGGCAAACGGTGAAAGGAAAATTAAAACAATCCCGAATTGAACTTTGCTTGGCAGCTTCAAGTATAGTAAAGCAAGTAACAGACTTTAAATATGAATTCAATACCTGGAGCGACCATGCGTATATGCGACTGTCAGTGGGAAAAATAAAACAAAAAAAGGGAGGAGGCATATGGTGCCTAAACACTAGTATACTAGAGGAACCAGAATTAAAAATAAGATTAGAGAAATTACTAAGAAATGTTGATGGAGATTTAGACTATGTAGATGATGTGTGTGATTTTTGGGAAGACGCAAAGGAAAAAATAAAAAAAATATGTATAAAACACAGCAAAACAAAGAACTGGGAAGAAAAAAAGGAAGAAAGGGATTTAAGTGAACTTCTGCAAAAAGAGGTAACAGAATGTGAAATAAATCCAAATCATAACTGTGAAAGATTTAAAATATATGAAGAAAAATTAAAAGAAATTGAAAGGAAAAGATGATAGGGGCAATGGTTCGAAGCAGAGCAAAGCATACAATAGAAGGAGAGAGATGTACGGCGTTCTTTCTGGGCTTAGAAAAAATAAATCTAAAAAGAACATATATAGATCAAATTGAAAATACGGAAGGGGAAATGATTGAAGAACAAGAAGAAATAAAGATGGAAATACAAGACTTCTATCAAAAACTATTTTCAAAGGGAAGAAATGATGATGAAGAAGAAAACAATAATGTAATAAATAGCATAAGTGTAAAACTAGAAGAGAATAATAAAAATTGGTGTGACATGCCAATAGCCAGGGAAGAAATAGAGATGGCAATAGACGGACTAAATAACAATAAAAGTCCGGGGGCGGACGGCCTACCAGCAGAGTTTTATAAACAGTATAAAAAACATATGATACCGATCTTATCCAAACTCTTTCAAATAATGGGAAAAGAACAAAAAACACCGGCCTCTTTCGCTGAGGGAATAATAACAATCATTTTCAAAAACAAGGGGAGTAAGACAAAATTAAGTAACTACAGACCAATCAGTTTATTAAACACAGACTATAAAATATTGACAAAAACACTTGCAAACAGATTAAAACAGGTAATCAGCACATTAATAGGACCAACACAAACATATAGTATACCGGGTAGAGACATAGGAGACTCAATAAACACAGTCAGAGATACAGTTAGAACTATGGGAAAAGAAGGAGGATAATGCTAGGAGTGGACCTGGAGAAGGCATTCGATAGAGTGAGTCATGATTTTCTTTGGGAAATATTGGGAAAGTTTGGATTTGGTGAAGTATTTATTAATTGGATAAAACTATTATATAAAGGGGCAGAAAGCAAAATCAAATTTAATGGAAGCCTGACAGGAAGTATAAGGGTCGAAAGATCAGTTAGGCAGGGATGCCCGCTGTCGGCTCTACTGTACAGTCTGATAGCGGAGCCAATAGCAAATATGATATTAAATGATAAAACAATAAATGGGATAGTAACACCAACAGGAAATGAAATAAAAATAGTTCAATATGCGGACGACATAAATATATTTGTTAAAACAAAGGAAAATATAGAAAAAATTATTGAGATATTAAATAAATATGAGAAAGCTTCGGGTGCAAAAGTAAATCAAAATAAATCGGAAATAATGTTTTTTAATAGGGATGAGGCACTAAATAATTCCTGGGGTTATAATATAATGAAACAGGAAAGAAAGATCTTAGGAATTTATATAGGAAAGGATGAAAACGAGGCCAGGGACAAGACATGGAGAGAGGTTTTAGGGAAAACAAAAAGAACTTTAAATCTATGGTGTGCACGAGGACTCAACGTGAAAGGAAAGGTAATCATAACAAATGTCCTAATACTGTCCAAAATAAATCACATTTTGGGGTCTTGTGAGATGCCAGAGTGGGCTCTAAATTCGCTAAATAGCGTGATTTCCTCATTTCTTTGGAGAGGAAAGGGAAATGCGATAGCTCGCAAGACATTAATTGCTAACAAAAGGGAGGGAGGCTTAAGTCTAATTGATATAAGTGCAAAAAGAGACGCACTGAGGGTGAAATTGATAGGTAGATTTTTAGATCCGGAGAGGCAGCTGCCCTGGAAGGATTACCTGACGGGCCGCCTAGCAGAGTACGGCGAGAGAAGCATGTACAATTTGTACGCTTTCTCTCCCAGAAATGTCAGGGAGGCCCTGACGGGGTTCTACAGGGAAGTGCTGGAGGCATGGGATAAGATTTTGCCCTACCTCAGACCTGACTGCAATAAAAAGGTGCATGTGATGAGATTACCTTTTCTCTCAACACCGTTCGTCACGTCGGGGGGGAGGCCTCTGGTGAGCTGCCACCTTGGTGAAGCGGGGTTAACCACTATTGGGAAGGTGGTTAATAAAGAGGGGTTTTTCGACATAGAGAAAACGGTGCGAGGCTTAAAAAAAGCTGGGAGAAAATATAAAATCAAACAAATAAAAGAAATGGGAGAAAAAATAAATGAATGCATAACTCAAGAGTGGAAAGAGTTGTGGAGGGAAAATGTTTTGATGCAGGACGAGGCTGTAAATCTCTTTCTGTGCTTTGAGGGTAAAATAACCCCGGTCCCACAAATAAAAACAAAAATAATATATGACATCCTCATTAGAAAAATAATAACAAAACCAGCATCGGAAAAAGTATGGGAAGGAATATTCCCCAAACAACAAATAAAAAGAATATGGAGAAATGCAGATATCCCACTAATCCCACCGGCAATTTTCAACACGGATTTCAAAATAAGGCACAGAAGGATATTTACAAGCATCGTCCTGCATCAAATCCATAAAGAGAAATTTAAGAGGGAATGTGCAATATGTAGAAAAGAAAATGAGAACTTTGAGCACCTAGTGCTGCACTGTCCGGGTCTCCTTCCTTTTAGGGAATATGTGAGAAATCTACTATATAAACACTGTAGAATAAAGGCTGAACTGGACTTAGAATGGGACTGGACCTGGTTGTTTGGCGTGCCCAAAAGAATGAAGGAAGCAGACAGTGTTTTAATCAACACTATGCTGGCCTTTGCAAGACATATAAGCATACTGAGAAGAAACAAGATGCTTTTTGAGGAAAAAGACATGGACTTGGAAATAATATTTGGAGTGTGTGTGAAAGCACACTGCAAATTATTGTATGAACATAAAAAGGACTTTTTCCTGGGGAATTTTACAAAGAAAAACACCATATGTCAGATTACAGAGGACTGCCTTATTTTTGGATTCTGATCTTTGCTTTGTGGGAATTGTGTGTATGGGTACTTTTTGAGTTATTATAAAGTGTTTGAGGATTGGTTAAAGAGGGTTATGTTTTTGTTTGGATGGGGGATTCTGTTATAACAGAGTTTTCTCTTTCGTAATTACGAGTAAATTGTGAAAATATTGATTATTATTGTTGGGTGGTTTGTTTTGCGGTATCTTGTCTGTTTGTTTTTGCTTTTGTTGTGTTTCTGCCAAGTAGATCTTTATTTTTTTTTTTTCTTTTATTTATGGGGTTCAATTTAATTTTTTATGATTTTTTGGTTTTCGCTAGTCTTAGTGTTTGGTATACTGAAAGCACTTAATGTGTGTTTTTGTTGTAAATATTATGGATATTGAAAAGAATATTTTGTGAAATTGTTATTTTTTGATAATAAAAAGATAAAAAAAAAAATCTCTTCCTAGAGCCAGAGTGCATTGTGGGTCACACAGCTCCAGGTGTTCCTCAGACGAGGCATACTTGTTTTTCTGCTCCGGCTTTTCTCTCTACTTTACTCGTTTTCTTACATGCCCTGAGTGGTTTTTTTGTCAATTGTTTGATTTGTTCGTTCCAGTACCCCCGACAGTGTTTCACTGTTCGGGGGGAAGTGTCTAATTCCGTCGTTTTGTCGTGGTTTTCCCTCTTTTTACAATTGTTTGTAGAAGAGCGTTTTTTTTCCCCTCCCCCCATGATGATTGCCTCACCTGTGTACCAAACCCTGCATGGAACAACGACGATGAACACGGACACCCCTGGTATGATTGACAAAGACGGTACGACCCTGCATGGCCTAATGACAACCCAAACGGATACCCCCTTACCGATGGCGAAAGATGGCGTGACACGGATTGGATTACCGACTACGAGTAAAGAGATGCCCACACGGGCGATAGAGAGAAGAGAGGCCCCGGCTGAAGCTGTGGTGAATAACCTGGTGGTTGCTGTGAGGAACGAGCAGGAAAATGCAGCAAGGAAAGCTGCGGAGAAGGTGAGGAGTACGAGTGATTTAAAGAGACTGACAGTAAATGTGGAGCTGGAGGGAGGAGACAATATGACTGCTATGGGTCTGATCACACAGATCCAGAAACAGTGCGGGGCTCTAATGGCGTGCAGAGCTGTCTCACCAAGGAAGTACGAACTGACTATGGCTGATTTTGCGGCAAAAGACAAATTAATGGAGGGCTTCAGGGTGGGAGACACGCGGGTACATGCAAGCGAACTGATGAACAATGAGCTGGTGGTGTCTTTCCTGAACTTGCCTTTTTATATAACGGACGAAAGTATCCTGGCTAAATTGGCCAGCTGGGGGGTAACGGCAATTTCTGCCATACGGAGGAGAGTGTGGCCCGGCTCACGTGTGACGGACGGTACTAGATACCTGAGAGTGAGGTTTACAGAGCGCGTGCAGTCCCTGCCCTATTCCACAAAATTCGAGACTGCAGTGGGATCAGAGTATTTCAGGGTACTGCATGATGGGCAGGCTAAGATATGTAGGGGCTGCATGCAGCCGGGCCACATTCTAAGAGAATGCCCGGAGTTTCGGTGCCACAAGTGTGGCGAACAAGGGCACATTGCCAGAGAGTGTGCATCAAAGGGGAAGAAATGCAAACGATGTAACAAAATACCTGAACTCTGTATGTGTGTGGGGGAGCTGGTGACAGAGGAGGCAAAGGGGACGGAGGAGGAGGAGCTGATTGACCTGAACAGCTCTGCAGATTCCTCCGGCCCCGGGGGAGAAGACGAGGAGCAGGCCCAGATGGATGAGGAGGAGGCGGGGACCAGCTGCAACGTACAGCCGGTGCCGGAGATAGACCTGCTGACAGGGGGGGAGCTGACGGGCCCTAGTACCGGGCTGACACCTGGGCAGGTGGGCAGAGCAGCCGTGGAGCCAGGGACGGTGGCGAGGTCAGGGGCAGACTGAAGGAGTGGAGAGGACGGCGGCGACGACAGCGATGCCAAACCGGGAGAGTGTCGAGGCAGGCGTGACGGAGATGGGCGCAGAAGGAGCAGTGCTGGAGCCAGTGGCCGCAGCCGTGCAGACAATGATGCTGGAAGCGCTGACGACAACAACGACGCAGACGAAGCAGAGGGGCCGGCTGCAGTCCGCATCGCGGCCGAACAACCGGGTCCTGACGGCGATGGAGGAGAGCCAGAGACTGGGCACCACGGCAAAGGGCAAGCGAGTGTCGAGGGTGGCGGGCTCGGCGGCCATGACCTGAGAGAGGATGGCAGTAATAAGGGAGCACGGAGTTCCTCTGGAGACGGTCAGCACGAGCAGAAGAGGAGGGGGGGGGCTCCCCCTCACCGCCTGCAGAGCCACCTTCGGGCTCGGATGACGAATATCAACCGGAAAAGACCACGCTGAGGAGGCCCAGTGCGGCTGCTAAAAACGCAAGTAGAAGGCCGAAGGGATTATATAGGGGCAAATATTGATGTGGGCTAAAATATTCCCTGTCTGCACTTGCGTGACTGCTCTCATGGCGCTATCCTCCCTCTCTCTAGTCTCGCTTAATGTTAATGGGTGCAGGAGCCAGGACAAAATAGAGGCAGTGCTAGCAAAATGTAAGTCCTCAGACATTGTATGTTTGCAAGAAACTGGCTGGGACACGGAAGTGCTTAAGAGAGTTAAAAAACGGTGGAGAGGGGAGATATACTCCCAGGTGAGAACTGGGAGAGCGCGCGGGGTGGCAGTATTAATGAGTGCGAGGCTAAAAGGATTTCACAAGGCTATTTACAACGCACCTGATGGAAGGTGCATTGGCATTGAAGTGCTCTACAAAACCGAGCTGATAAGGGTTTTTAACATACACGCGCCAAACATTGAGGAGGAGAGGAGGGGGTTCTTTAAAACACTGAATAAGTGGGTGACAAATAAAACTGTGGTGCTGGGAGATTTCAACATCACGCTCACCAGCAGTGACAACTCACACGATAAATTCAGGTGCGACACGAGCAGAAATGCTCTGAAAGAACTAATGACTCTGAAGAACTTAGTAGATGTTTGGCGCGTTTTTAATCCCGGTGTAAGAGCCTATTCGCGGCGGCAGGTGGTCTTGGGGGTACTGAAACAGTCCCGAATAGACTTGATCCTGGCAGCTGCAGGGATGATTAAGGAGGTGGAAAATATAAAATACACCTTCAACGCATGGAGCGATCATGCGTTGCTGGAAGTGAACTTGGGGACTGTAAAGGGGAAGAAAGGCAGGGGAACTTGGTGCCTGAACAACAGCCTTTTAGAGGATAAAATATATCGGAATAAAATGACAAAAATTATAAAACAGTGTGCACAGGATATCCAGGTTGTGGAGGATAAACTGATATATTGGGAGGATATAAAAATAAAAATGAAAAAATGTACTATAAGATACAGTAGGGAAAAAAGAGGGGAGGAAAAACGTGAAGAGAACAGTACGAATGCACTGTTAAATATTGAAATTGGAGAAATGGAAAAGAATAAGACGCACGGTAGTGAAAACTATGAGGTTTTAAAAAATATGTTAGCAGGTTTTGAAACAAAGCGGTGCAAAGGTGCTGCAATTAGGAGCCGCGCACAATACTTACTGGAGGGTGAGAGGAGCACTGCATTCTTCCTGGGGCTGGAGAGAGTGGCTCAGGAAAACCAGCATATTGCGGAACTGAAAAGAGAGGATGGTAAGCTGGTGAGTGGGAGCAGTGAATTGTTAACTGTGGCGCATGGTTTTTATAGCACTTTGTACAAAAAACAGAACCCTGGGAAGGTGCAGATCGAAATTATGACCAGCCAAATTAAAAAACAGATTAGCGTTGCTGAGAAGCAAGCGTGTGAGCTCCCACTCACTGAGCAAGAGATCATAGTGGCAATAAAAAGCTTGAAAAACAACAAGAGCCCAGGTGCGGACGGACTCACAGCGGAGTTCTATGCGGGTTTTTCGGAGCTACTCTCTCCAATCTTATTACAAGTCTTTGAGGACATGGCCGGGAAGGATGCAGTCTCCGATCACTTTTCGGAGGGAGTAATCACCCTGATTTTTAAAAAAAAAGGGGCAAAGGAGAGTCTGGGGAACTATAGACCGATCAGCCTGTTGAACCTGGACTACAAAGTCCTAGCTAAAGTCCTGGCCAGCAGGCTGAAAGGGGTGTTAAATAAAATTGTGTCAACAACACAGGTGTATAGTATACCGGGTAGGGATATAAACAATAACATAATAGCAGTAAAAAACCTAGTAAATAAAATGAATAAAGAGGGTGGGATTTTGTTAGGGATTGATTTAGAAAAAGCATTTGACCGGGTGGAGCATAGTTTTTTGTGGGAGGTATTACATAGATTTGGGTTTGGGGATAATTTTATAAACTGGATTAAACTTATGTACAAACAGGCTAAGAGTAGGATAAAAATAAACGGGTACTTAACTGAATGGGTAAATTTGGAAAGATCAATTAGACAGGGGTGCCCCCTGTCGGCAATGTTATATAGCCTAGTGGCAGAGCCACTAGCACTCAGCATCACCACGGATGCTGAGATTGTGGGTGTTGAAACTGAGAGAAAGAATGAAGTAAAAATAATTCCTCCCCTCCAATCAAAAGTACAAACCATTTGATATTCTTTTCAACAAAACAATCAGGGGAGAGCGCGAACGCAGTCCCCCACTACCAGAAATGATGCAGTCGAGATTCCCACATTTGGGGAATTCGCAGTGGTCAGAACAACCGGAGTGCAATGGCTGGGCCTCGCCCTGGGTGAACCACCTTCTTGATCATGGTATCTCCCCTGCCAGGTAAGTATGAGTTGGAAGAGACAGAGACAGGGGCGGCATTCCCAGATGCAGTACTCCGGATGACGGTTCCCAGATGGCATAATCCCAGAGTGCAGTCCTTTAGCATTAAGCTTAGGCTGGGAGCACAGCGATGTTCCACGAGGGGCGTCAGCAAGGAATAAACAAGGCCTTTGTTTGACACAAGCCCCAGCCTTGAAGACAGACAGCGAATGAGATCCTCGTCGTTCATTAAAGTGTGAAGCTAATCAACAGACTGATCCATTTGGATTGGTGTTTGGTTGTCCACAAGGCATTTGAGGAGTGCACCGTTCCCGGCAATGCTGCAATACCGGGTCAATGCGTGGAGTGAACGGAGCAAGCCCCTTTTTCATCTCCCGATGCTAAAAATCTGCTTAATACGTTATCCTCATATAGAGGACATATCAGATATTAAACTGATAAGAACAGATACTACACTTGATCTTAGCCAAAAAGCCGAGAAGCGATGAGCCCCAACTGTTTGCTTCCTGAGTCACCCTCCTGACACGTTTCACCCTTGTCATGGTGCAGTTCTTTCCAAGGGACATAGCAGTGGCTGCTGCTTTGGCACACCCATCCAAGCACTCCATGGTCAAGCACCGTGGTCTCGTTAAGGACAGCTTTCTTTCTTTTCACAAGTGTACAAGGCTCAGCCAAATGGCAAAGCCTGCTAAAAATAGGTTGAATTCATTGGTGTTCCTCTCCACGGAAGTCTTTAGTAAAAGGCGAAAGACTTGTGCGTTATGAAGAGAAACCAAAGTAAGTACAGCAACATTGTCAAGAACAGCCAAAGTCCCTAGTTGCCCAAGTCAAAACGCTCATGGTAAGCCTGAGTTCACGTGCCCTGTTCCAAATCTGAAGCCACACCCATTCCCATACCCCTGCCCACATCTGAAAGAGGGCAATATTCTCCATAGTACTATTTCCTCCCCTCCAATCAAAAGTACAAACCACTTGATATTCTTTTCAACAAAACAATCAGGGGAGAGCGCGAACGCAGTCCCCCACTACCAGAAATGATGCAGTCGAGATTCCCACATTTGGGGAATTCGCAGTGGTCAGAACAACCGGAGTGCAATGGCTGGGCCTCGCCCTGGGTGAACCACCTTCTTGATCATGGTATCTCCCCTGCCAGGTAAGTATGAGTTGGAAGAGACAGAGACAGGGGCGGCATTCCCAGATGCAGTACTCCGGATGACGGTTCCCAGATGGCAGTCCTTTAGCATTAAGCTCAGGCTGGGAGCACAGCGATGTTCCACGAGGGGCGTCAGTAAGGAATAAACAAGGCCTTTGTTTGACACAAGCCCCAGCCTTGAAGACAGACAGCGAATGAGATCCTCGTCGTTCATTAAAGTGTGAAGCTAATCAACAGACTGATCCATTTGGATTGGTGTTTGGTTGTCCACAAGGCATTTGAGGAGTGCACCGTTCCCGGCAATGCTGCAATACCGGGTCAATGCGTGGAGTGAACGGAGCAAGCCCCTTCTTCATCTCCCGATGCTAAAAATCTGCTTAATACGTTATCCTCATATAGAGGACATAACAGATATTAAACTGATAAGAACAGATTTGTTTTTTTATTTTTATTTTTTTTTTTTTTTTTTTTTTATTATCAAAATTCTGTACACAAATCATACAATTTCAAACATACAAACTTCACATGTTTTGCATCATGCAACTTAATTATATTTCACAGTTACATGTCAGTAACCAGCATTTGTCAATACACAAAAAAACACAAAATACACTTATGCAATGTCTTCAGGATTCACCATCCCCACCCAAAACCTCCTTTCCACCTTTCCAAGGCAGCATGCTTCCCCCACTTCCTGATGTCCCGTTCAATCCTCCCCTTTATATCTAATTCCACTCTCTTTAACACCCCCTCCAAGCGACTTTCCCTGTTTTTTCCCACCAGGTCTTGCCTAGCCACCCACAAACTCCTCTTAACCAGGCTTATAATTAGCCACGTAAGGAAATGTTTACTCCCCAAACCTCCCCCTTCTACCACCCTAGTCCATGTCAATTTAAACCCAGGGTCTAACCTCCCCAGCCATGTCGCTGCTCTACTCCACACAATACTAGCAAAGGGACAGTCCCACATGACATGCCTGACAGTTTCTTCCCCCATACAGCCTTCCCTCGGGCACACAGGGGATCTTGCTAAACTATGCCGGTACATTACATCTCGCACTGGCAGACATTTGTGAAGGCATAGCCAATTGAGATCTTTGAGACCATTGTCCAGCCCCCGTGGCTGTATCCCCTTCCAAATACTCTTCGGGATCCCAACCACTGCCGGTGCGATCACTCTCTGTCTGACAACTTTATAAAGGAATTTGTGGTTCAGTCTGACACTGGTTTCTGAGGCCTCGGGATGGGCCCGCAGCCACCTGGCTGCGTACTGGTAATGCCATGGCTGTTGCTCCACCCGGGGCCCTAAATTGTTCCAGACCAACACGCGCCTGGCCTGATAGGAAAAATAGAGCATCAGGAAGTGTCCTGATGGGTGTACGACTGGAGTTGACATCTCCCTCCACAAAAAAGAAACAAATATGCAGTCTAGCTTCAACGGGAGGTGTGGGACATCTCTTCCCCCTGCTTCAATCCCTGCCAGCATGCGGGCCCTCGCCACATACTCATATCTCCCTCCCCACAAGAAAGTGAACACGAGGCGCATAATAGGTCTCCTCATACTGACTGGCATTGGGTATATGTATGCCAAGTACACAAGAGATGGCATAATATCTACCTTCAGAACCAGTACTTTCCCTATCAAAGTCAGGCCCCTGCTCTTCCAGAGAGCAAACTTCTTCTGGACTGCCATAAAGCGCCTAGTCCAGTTGGCCGTGGCACTATGGGCTGTCTCAAAGCTGACCCCTAGTACCTTCAGCGGTCCCATGCAGAGCGTCAGCCCCCCTGGTACCTCCGTCCTTTCTTTCCAGCGCCCAAAGAACTTCACAGAAGACTTGGCACAATTAAGTTTAGCACTAGCCACCTTACCAAAGCTCTGGAAAATTTCCAAGGCTCGAAGAAGGCATGTGTCGGTGTCCAGCAGCAGTGTGGTGTCATCTGCGTACTGAGACAGTTTAACTCGTAAGCCCCCACTGCCAGGTAGCAGGAAACCTCTCACACCCGGATCAGCCCGAATGGCTGCCGCCAGGGGCTCCATGTAAAGGATGTAAAGCAGTGGTGAAAGCGGACACCCCTGTCTTACCCCTGAGTGCAAACTAAAAATGTCTCCTAGGTGGCCGTTAACTGAAACCATGCTCCCTACACCTGTGTACAATATGCGTAACCATCCCATAAAAGCCTGACTGAAGCCTAACCTCTGCAAAACTCTAAACATAAAACCCCAATGAACCCTGTCAAAAGCTTTTGCCTGGTCGAGACCAACCACCATCAGTGGCAGGTGCCGGTCTTCCGCCCACGCGACAGCGTCCCGAATGAGCTGTAGATTCCATCTCACTGAGCGCCCCGCTACCCCACATGTTTGGTCCACATGGACCACATGAGGAAGTGCTATGCCTAGACGATCCGCTAGGACCTTTGCCAGGAGTTTGTAGTCAACACACAGCATGGTCAGTGGTCGCCAGTTCCCTAGGTCGGCACGATCCCCCTTCTTATAAAGAAGTGAGATAACTCCGGTGGCCGCAGAACCTCCCATTGTACCTGTGCGGAGTATTGCGGACAACACCTCCAACACTACCGGCCCAAGTACATCCCAGAACTTGAGATAAAACTCTGCTGGGAGCCCATCGATGCCAGGCACCTTCCGCCTCTTCATTCTCTGGAGGGCCCACTCAATCTCTATTAGGGTGAGCGGGGCCTCCAAAGCCTGTACTATGTCCTTCGGCACCCGCTGGGTCAGAAAATCCAGGAATACCTCTCCTCCTCCTACCTCTATGTCTTTCTCCCTAAACCTTGTGCGATAGTAGTCCGTGGCAGCCTGCACCATCTCTACCCCTTCTGACACCACCCTGCCCTGCTTGTCCATTAACCCGGTCACTACCTGTTTTGCCCTATCAGCCCGTACTGAGCTGAAGAAAGCAGCGGAACACGTCTCGAACTCCTCACGGAATGTTTCACGTGATCGCAACAGGTATGCCCTGGCCTTACCCTCATATACGTCCCTAAGCTGTGCTTTAAGGGAGTCACAAGCCTGCTGATTTATAATGCCGCCCCAGTTTCCCCCGGCGTACTCACGTTCGAGAAGGTGCTGAAGGCGAAACACCTCCCTCCTCGCCATACTCGCCTTCCTTTTACAATACTTTAAACAAAAAAATTGTATCCGCTTTTTAGCAACCTCCCACCACTCAATTACTCCGGAACACAATGACCTTAGTCCTTCCAGGCCTTTGAAAAATGAACGGAAATGTTGGTTGAAAACCTCCTCCTCCAGGATGCTGACGTTAAGGTGCCAGTACCCAGTTCCAAACACTGGCACATCTGAGTGCACTTCCAATAGCAGCCCGTCATGATCTGAGAAGAACACAGGGAGCAGTCTGCCTGCCAATAGCCTGAAAGACTTGGAAAGAAAAACATAATCCAAACATTTAACGATGCCCCTAGAGTTGCGCCATGTGGGACCTGTTACCTGTGGCCTGACCTCCCTCGCCCCATCTACCAGGCCATGTTTAGCCATGAGGTTGGAAATAAACCCATCGCTGGTATCTCCCCCCTTGCCCAACTCAACATTAAAATCACCCCCTATCACTACCTGCCTACTGGTGGCCAGGTGCGGCTCCAATTGACCAGCCATCTCTTGCCTTTCTGTTGGAGTTTGTGCTCCATAGACCACAATAACCCTAAGCTTGACTGTCCCCCATGTGATGTCTGCGCCCATTATCCTCCCCTGGACAATAACAAAGGAAGACTCCACCTTGATCTCTTGAAACCCAAATAAAATCCCAACCCCAGTAGAGTGGACCCCCCCTACGCTCCAAACTGAGTCCCCTTTTGTCCACTCCCTCGAAAAAATCCCCACGTCCCCCCCATCCCGTAAATGTACCTCCTGCAAAAAACAAAAGGCAACCTGGTGCGACTCCACAAAATTAAAAACAACCCTTCTTTTAACTGGGTCCCTCATTCCCCTTGCGTTTATAGTGAGAACCTTAAAAAAACCCATTGTGCATCTTAAATAAAGATTCCTATTGCTGGTTCCCACTACCCTAAAGGTATACATTCTCTTTATCCATCTCGTCAGCCCAGGAAAACGGCACTGCGTTTGGCGACGTTGTTGGTCTGTTAAGCCCCTCATAAGCGTCCTCCCCTAAGGGGGACGACAGCATGAGCAGGCCTGGGGGAAGATCGAAGCTCAGGCCTAAACCGTCTGTTAGTATGGCAGCTGCTTCTCCCAATGACTGCTCACCCATCTCCCCTCCCACCTCTTGACCCGTATCCCCATCCTTCTGCTCCTGGGCCCCTCCTTCCTCCACTTTATCAGCGGCTCTCTTATGCTGACCTGTTCCCCCTCCCCTCCCCCCCTCAATCCCACCCTTGTTGGTCTGTCCCCCCTTTGACTTTTTGCTCCGTACCCCCTCCCCACTCTCTCCAAGCTCTGTCGAGAGTCCTGTTCCGAATGCCTGCGACCCTTTCCGTGCCCCTTGCTTTCATTTGGAGGGAGCAGGATCGGAAGTGAGGACAGGAAACTCGTCCATAATGTCTGTGGATGCCTTGGCCATTCCGTCTGTTCCGGCGGTGCCCTCATCCCGGGGCGCTGCCTCCCCTTTACTCCCCAACACGTCAGCTCCGGAGCCCTCCTGTACCGTCCTCTCCCCGTCATTCTGTGTGGCTCCCCTACTCGGCTCGCCAGCCTCAGTCGGTTTGGCAGCCTCCGCAAAAGTTTTCTTGCGGCCAGGACAACCTCGGTACAGGTGGTCAGTTCCACCGCATCCATGGCACGTCCTTGGCTCTGTGCAGTCCTTGGCGGAATGCCCTGCTTGCCCACAGAAACGGCATCTTGTTTCCCCACAGCCTGCCTCTGAATGTCCTGACTGTCTGCACTTCCTGCAGAAAGCAGGTTGCCGTGGGTAAAATAGATACCCACGATCTCCACCAAGGCTGAAGAAGGCAGGTGGATGTTTCAGGCCTCCTGGACCTTCTGCGTCATGATACAGCAGTACCTGGAACTGGCGCCGTCCAGTCCAAAACCCCAGGGTGTCCTTTATATGCCTTGCAGCCGTCACCACCTCTCCATACTGCCCCAGGAATGCAGCTAGTGCTGAGTCATTAACAAAGGGGTTGTACATATGCACAGTTATTGTTCTGAAATTAGGTCTGTCCAGGTTCAGTACTCTGTAGCCGGCTAGCGGCCTTACCCCTGCCTCTGCTCGGCAAATTTCAGCCACACTCCGGTAGATCTCCTCGGTCCTCAGTGTAACGTCGAACGCCTTCTCCTGCTGGTTCCACTGGATGCAGTGCACCTCCTCCACCTTCAGTTGTAGCTGCCCAATTATGACTTGCCTGCCAAAGAACTCTCTGGACTGCAGTTTGTAGTCTTCCGTGGTTGCCTGGAATCGTAGCGTGTGTCTCAGCCCGACCCTTGGGATCGACTGCTCTTTTTGGCCCCTTGCGGCCATTGCTGTCTCGTTGTTAGCTCTCTCTGTGCTGTATTTTTCCGCAACACCACTTGATCTTAGCCAAAAGGCCGAGAAGCGATGAGCCCCAACTATTTGCTTCCTGAGTCACCCTCCTGACACGTTTCACCCTTGTCATGGTGCAGTTCTTTCCAAGGGACATAGCAGTGGCTGCTGCTTTGGCACACCCATCCAAGAACTCCATGGTCAAGCACCGTGGTCTAGTTAAGGACAGCTTTCTTTCTTTTCACAAGTGTACAAGGCTCAGCCAAATGGCAAAGCCTGCTAAAAATAGGTTGAATTCATTGGTATTACTCTCCACGGAAGTCTTTAGTAAAAGGCGAAAGACTTGTGCGTTATGAAGAGAAACCAAAGTAAGTACAGCAACATTGTCAAGAACAGCCGAAGTCCCTAGTTGTCCAAGTCAAAACGCTCATGGTAAGCCTGAGTTCACGTGCCCTGTTCCAAATCTGAAGCCACACCCATTCCCATACCCCTGCCCACATCTGAAAGGGGGCAATATTCTCCATAGTACTATTTCCTCCCCTCCAATCAAAAGTACAAACCACTTGATATTCTTTTAAACAAAACAATCAGGGGAGAGCGCGAACG